>NW_022991602.1:0-33713 GCF_902827175.1 Gymnodraco acuticeps
CTTTAACTTAGCGGTGGTGACGTGAAGTCATGTGACCGTGCTGTAGTTCCTTTACAGCCCAACATTAGCCGGCTTTAACTTAGCGGTGGTGACGTGAAGTCATGTGACCGTGCTGTAGTTCCTTTACAGCCCAACATTAGCCGGCTTTAACTTAGCGGTGGTGACGTGAAGTCACGTGACCGTGCTGTAGTTCCTTTATAGCCCAACATTAGCCGGCTTTAACTTAGCGGTGGTGATGTGAAGTCATGTGACCGTGCTGTAGTTCCTTTATAGCCCAACATTAGCCACCTTTAGCTTAGCGGTGGTGACGTGAAGTCACGTGACCGTGCTGTAGTTCCTTTATAGCCCAACATTAGCCGGCTTTAACTTAGCGGTGGTGATGTGAAGTCATGTGACCGTGCTGTAGTTCCTTTACAGCCCAACATTAGCCGGCTTTAACTTAGCGGTGGTGACGTGAAGTCATGTACGTCTTACCTGAACGACTCCAACAGAGTGACCTGAGCAAAGAGTCCCGATGTAAGCCAGTCCCACCGTGGATCCTTCAAAGTCAATGCCACTGCAACACAAGACATTTCAAAATAAGAAACACTTATAAATGAATTAGGACAAAAATCATTAGTACGCTGTTTAGAGAATCATGCACATCCATCCATTAAGTTCTCTATTTATTAGGGCTGTCAAGTTAACGCGTTAATAACGCGTTAACGCAAAAAAAAATTAACGCCACTAATTATTTTAACGCGATTAACGCATGTGTATTTTTTTTCCTCGGCCGCCCCGTAGTTTCAGAGCGCATCGAGTTTAAAATACCATCTACAAGCTGCTGCTGACAGCCCCGCTCCTGCCGCCCGCTTGTGGCAGACCACACTTCCACGCTCACCGGCAGCAGGCACCGACTGGCTGTTGGGAGGACCGGGAGGGTGTGTATGTGTGGCCCGAGCGAGCGAGAGAAAGACCTTACGTGCATTGTTGTTGTTAGCATCTGGTGCTAGCTAGCTGCGCTAACAGATATAAGGAGCTGCTTAAATGAAAACAGAGGAGCGACATTTCGCCGACAACTGCGCCGAGCACTTGACTTTATGCAGGAAGCCAGACAGTGGGACATTGTACGAGAAGTCAGCACACTCAGCACGGATAGTGCAACATGATTGCAGCGTCCAGGCAGCTCCCGTTCGAGCATATGCCTTGAGTTGCACATAGCTCCAACGATCCATCACACACACACACACACACACACACACACACACACACACACCACACACACACACACACACACACACACACACACACACACACACACACACACACACCACACACACACCACACACACACACACACACACACACACACACACACACACACACACACACACACACACACCATTTGTATTGTATTATTGTATGAGAGGTTCCAGGTTGTTGTGTTTAATATTCATGGGAATATTTGTCATTGTTCAAATTATAATAAACATTAGCATAAAGCATATTTGTCCACTCATATGTTGATAAGAGTATTAAAAACTTGAAAAATATTCCTCTAAGGTACATTTAAAACAGATCAAAAATGTGCGATTAATTTGCGATTAATCGCGATTAACTATTTTAATCGACTGACAGCCCTACTATTTATATATTAAATATCAGATATTCATAGAAATGGAACATTTGTTTTTTTACAGGAAACATGGCCGACACCAGCCGTTCTGTGCCAGCCGTTCTGTGCCTCTCAACGATGCGTAATACGATACTTCAGAAATAATGAAATAATATACTGCAATTGACACAATGGTGCAAGTTAAATGGAGGACCAAGCAGGAGTAAGTAAACTAAATACATGTTAATTTGAATGAGATAAAAATGAATGTAAACTTAGATACTATACAGTAGAATAAAATAATGCATATTGCATTAAATATGGACAGTAAACATAATTACTGCCACAGTTCAGGATTTAAACTGGCATTATAGTGGTTTAATGAGACATTATAACTGAGTATTTAAGTAATGTTTTAAAGCCTCTGTTGCAAAATGTTTTGGTTTTTGGAGAGAGAAGATTCTTCTCTTCTTTAACAGAGTTTTTTCAACTTTGGCAGCGATTAGTAACCTGCATGGACATGTTTGTTCAGCTAGCAAGGTTATCTCACTGGCCTCCTTCTCATGAATCCAGTGTTTAGGGCTATTGTTTCAGATATGTTATTGTAGGAAAGGGTGTGTGTGTGTGTGTGTGTGTGTGTGTGTGTGTGTGTGTGTGTGTGTGTGTGTGTGTGTGTGTGTGTGTGTGTGTGTGTGTGTGTGTGTGTGTGTGTGTGTGTGTGTGTACTGCATTTCGCTGCAACAACCTTTTTGCTGATAAAGCGAATAATGTATATCAATATGCAAATACATGCAGGTTACAAACCTACAATGAGAAGAGGGCGGATGCACCAATGTGGTTAAACTTGTGAAATAAAACATGTCTGGAAGGCAGTTGAGAAACCTGAGGTAACGCTTCAATTATTGCCTCAATGAAGCCGCACCCAATGCCAACTCTTTGCCAAGTTACCAACAGCAAGTGGCCCTAAAGCAGGAGGTATTGTGTAAGCTGCTTGGTATATTATGACATTTTAATGAATGGTTATTTGATTTTTTTCTGAAATATAAAAGACACAAACCAAGTTGTTGTACTTCTTACTGGCTTTAGTTTCTACTCATAGGTCTTTTATTTGCGTTGTTCTCTTCTTGTTTGCTTGTAGCTTCTTTGAGCACTGCGAAAATGACTATGTAATGTCTTAGGCCATGCTAGTGACTCTGTGCTTGAGCTACGCTAAATGCTAACAATAGCAATGCTAACATGTAAATGTTTAGCAGGCTTTGTTCCCAATCTTACCAACATGCTAGCATGCTAAAATGTTCTATACAGCACTATTTGGTAATAATATAGTTGCACCATCTTATTAAGCATTCTCAATAAAAGGGGCACAAATCTATCTGTTGTTGTACTTGTTGATTGCTTTAGCTGTTGCTACTCATAGAATAACAAGTCTGAAGCCATGCTAACTCTGTGCTTGATCTGTGCTAAATGCTAACAATAACAACGCATAGTAAATTGCAATTGTACAGCGCTAAGCACAAGTACATGTTCAGCTAATTTAAATGTCTCACTTCTTGGCTGCTTTAGTTTCTGTTACTCATTGAATAAAAAGTCTACAGTCATAATTCTGTGCTTGATCTGAGCTATATGCTAAAATGCTAACGTGCTCACCATCTTACCAACATGCTAGCATGCTAACATTTGCTATTAAAGTACATTTTCAGCTATTGGAAATGTCTGTGTGTGCAGGCAATAGCTGATAATGTAGTACAAATGGATATGTCTTATATTAATGGTATTTGTTCATAAAGTATTTACTTATTATTGTTCTATTTATTTAAGTATGTATCTTTATTTTATATTTTTATAAATACTGGATTAATTATAATACTAATACTATTACTTGGTAATGTATATATGTACTTTTTTGTCCTTGGGCTTGGAGTAAAGTATGCATTTTTTGATAAAAACTCTCAAGTCAAAGAGGTCTCTGGTTATTATGGTTATTATCGAGTGTTTGTATAAATGTGTCTTTGATTGTGTATAAACATATTAGATCTTTATATATATTTGTATTTGGGATTGTGGGAAACCGTATTTCGATCTCTCTGTACACACAAACTGAAAGATTGACAGTACAATTGACTTTGACTTTCTGCGACCTGGTCTGACCTGATGAGATGTGCGTTGTCGTGCTTTTTCCTTTTGGCCAGGTCAGAGTCCCTCCAGCCCATGAAGGCGTTCAGGTTGGCTCCGGCCGAGGGGGTCACAGAGATCAGGTCTTTGATGGACCAGATCTCCAGACCCACCAGAGCAACGAAGGTCCTCAGGGGCTTGTACGCCTGAAAACAAGCACTACAGGTGAATAGGGTAAAACATTTAACTAACACATCTTCCGGCGCAGACTGAAAACTCATCTCTTTCGACTCCACTTCGAGCGATAGAACTGCTAACAGAGCACTTATAAAGGGCTGGCTTATCTAAAGCCAGTTGAGTAGCACTTGAAATGTTTGGCTCTATGAAACCTGATGTACTTTATGATTCTGTTTTCTTCAAGGTTGTGTCTTCCTGGTCGAATGTACTTATTGTAAGTCGCTTTGGATAAAAGCGTCAGCTAAATGCAATGTAATGTAATGTAACAGATATCACCATGAAACTTCCCCTGTTCCTCACTGACTTTAAGACAATACTTTTTTGTATTACAATTTTTTTTTAAACGTTACATTTAATTATGCAAATGAAGCATAATCTTATTAACTATGTGCTACATTTGCATATTTACTATAACTCGATTTGCTCATATAAGCATTTTAATTGTATTGCATTTTCTTTGTGCGGATTTTTACTTAAAGGTGGGGTAGGTACGTTTGAGAAACCGGCTCGAGATACACTTTTTGTTATATTCCATGGAATGCTCTTAACATCCCGATAGCAATGAATATCTGAAGTGCTTTGACACAAAATCCATAAAAAAATCATTATCTGTGGAAGCCGTGGTGCTGTAAAAAGCACGACCAATCATCTGAGACGGCCCGGCTAAAGTAACTGGATGGCCTACCTGCCTGTCAGCCTTCCATCTGTGCACAAACATATCTCGTGCCCTCATTGGTCATGTGCGCGTTCGTGTGTGTTGGAGGAGGGGCTCTGTGAGGAAGTGGCAGATTTGCGCACTCAAGCTGGTTTCTCCAAAATTAACTACCCCACCTTTAACTTCTTATGTTCATATAAATATGTCAGTCAGACGTGTTTCTTAATATGTTTATTAGAAGCAGCATATAGTTTGAGTTTGGCGTCTAGGCTCGGGCCTCATCACTCCACAGATTTACAAAGAACATTGAGTGATGATTAGATAACTACCCTCCGAGCCTACAGGTGGAGCTGGGGTGGAGCTGGGGTGGAGCTGGGGTGGTGGTGGGTCAGGCGAGCAGCAGCAACAACATGAAACACAGCAGCAGCAAGTGAATGCAGCAGTGGCAGCTGCAGGCAGAGGCAGGAAGACCTGGCAGCTTAAATAGAGCGGCATGTAGGAGAATGTGTTTGGTTGGTTGTAAGAGGGACGGGCGCGTCACGTGTATGATTGGTGCTAGAGTTGACTGCCTGAACTAGCTCGCAGGCTTCGCCCCATTTGTATTATTTTCTATTTACACATATTTTAATTTTAAGTACTTTTTTGTAATGGTTTTGTCCCCTGGAATAAAAATAAATCTGTTTATGTGTCATTTTCCCAGCAATAGCAGAAAGCGTTGACTCACCAAGTTAACAAAGTTGACGATTTCAAAAGTCCTCTCCCTAATCTTCTGCAGATCCCGGTTTCTCTTCTGGAACTGAAACATAATGTCGTCATGTTAATGAGAATAATCACTTCCTGTTCTTCAAAAATATAAAAGTCCCATCGACGAAAATAACCATATATGTGACGCTAATCAGACCAAAATAGTCCCAAAGTGTTAGCATGATGTGTCTGCTCTGCCATCATTACAAATACAAGTTTAGTCATTCACAAAAAAGTGTTGCTAGTACTTCCTGTTTTTCTGTTTTTTCACGGTAAAATTCCATGTGTATTACTTACTGAGCGATTATCAACAACGATGACAAGCTCAAGGTATTTCTGCTGATGGAGGATAGATAAACCCTGAAAGACAAAAGACAAAAGACGACAACAAAATATTGAAATGGTAATATCCAATTTATTAAATGTGGAGCACATTTGTCAAAATATCTTTAAAGGGGCCTATGGTATCAGTATTTAGTGTCTCTACTTTAAAGAGTCATCTCCTGCTGATGTTCAGGTGTATATCAGTATCTAGTGTCTCTACTTTAAAGAGTCCTCTCCTGCTGATGTTCAGGTGTATATCAGTATGTAGTGTCTCTACTTTAAAGAGTCCTCTCCTGCTGATGTTCAGGTGTCTATCAGTATGTGGTGTCTCTACTTTAAAGAGTCCTCTCCTGCTGATGTTCAGGTGTATATCAGTATTTAGTGTCTCTACTTTAAAGAGTCATCTCCTGCTGATGTTCAGGTGTATATCAGTATGTAGTGTCTCTACTTTAAAGAGTCCTCTCCTGCTGATGTTCAGGTGTATATCAGTATGTAGTGTCTCTACTTTAAAGAGTCCTCTCCTGCTGATGTTCAGGTGTCTATCAGTATGTGGTGTCTCTACTTTAAAGAGTCCTCTCCTGCTGATGTTCAGTTGTATATCAGTATGTAGTGTCTCTACTTTAAAGAGTCCTCTCCTGCTGATGTTCAGGTGTATATCAGTATGTAGTGTCTCTACTTTAAAGAGTCCTCTCCTGCTGATGTTCAGGTGTATATCAGTATGTAGTGTCTCTATTTTAAAGAGTCCTCTCCTGCTGTTGTTCAGGTGTATATCAGTATGTAGTGTCTCTACTTTAAAGAGTCCTCTCCTGCTGATGTTCAGGTGTATATCAGTATGTAGTGTCTCTACTTTAAAGAGTCCTCTCCTGCTGATGTTCAGGTGTATATCAGTATGTAGTGTCTCTACTTTGAAGAGTCCTCTCCTGCTGATGTTCAGGTGTATATCAGTATGTAGTGTCTCTACTTTAAAGAGTCCTCTCCTGCTGATGTTCAGGTGTATATCAGTATGTAGTGTCTCTATTTTAAAGAGTCCTCTCCTGCTGTTGTTCAGGTGTATATCAGTATGTAGTGTCTCTACTTTAAAGAGTCCTCTCCTGCTGATGTTCAGGTGTATATCAGTATGTAGTGTCTCTACTTTAAAGAGTCCTCTCCTGCTGATGTTCAGGTGTATATCAGTATGTCGTGTCTCTACTTTAAAGAGTCCTCTCCTGCTGATGTTCAAGTGTATATCAGTATGTAGTGTCTCTACTTTAAAGAGTCCTCTCCTGCTGATGTTCAGGTGTATATCAGTATGTAGTGTCTCTACTTTAAAGAGTCCTCTCCTGCTGATGTTCAGGTGTATATCAGTGTGTAGTGTCTCTACTTTAAAGAGTCCTCTCCTGCTGATGTTCAGGTGTATATCAGTATGTAGTGTCTCTACTTTAAAGAGTCCTCTCCTGCTGATGTTCAGGTGTATATCAGTATGTAGTGTCTCTACTTTAAAGAGTCCTCTCCTGCTGATGTTCGGGTGTATATCAGTGTGTAGTGTCTCTACTTTAAAGAGTCCTCTCCTGCTGATGTTCAGGTGTATATCAGTATGTAGTGTCTCTATTTTAAAGAGTCCTCTCCTGCTGATGTTCAGGTGTATATCAGTATGTAGTGTCTCTACTTTAAAGAGTCCTCTCCTGCTGATGTTCAGGTGTATATCAGTATGTAGTGTCTCTACTTTAAAGAGTCCTCTCCTGCTGATGTTCAGGTGTATATCAGTATTTAGTGGCTCTACTTTAAAGAGTCCTCTCCTGCTGATGTTCAGGTGTATATCAGTATGTAGTGTCTCTACTTTAAAGAGTCCTCTCCTGCTGATGTTCAGGTGTATATCAGTATGTAGTGTCTCTACTTTAAAGAGTCCTCTCCTGCTGATGTTCAGGTGTATATCAGTATGTAGTGTCTCTACTTTAAAGAGTCCTCTCCTGCTGATGTTCAGGTGTATATCAGTATGTAGTGTCTCTACTTTAAAGAGTCCTCTCCTGCTGATGTTCAGGTGTATATCAGTATGTAGTGACTCCACTTTAAAGAGTCCTCTCCTGCTGATGTTCAGGTGTATATCAGTATTTAGTGGCTTTACTATGTTTGTGTAAAATGCTATAAGTTGTTATTTTGGCCTAAGAACAAAAATATCTACAAATATTTGGTTTTATTGTAATAATAATAAGTTGTAAAACTGTCATGTGTTTCCAGTGTGCTCATGATATGAAAGTCTAGATGCAGTATGTTTCCTTCAGATTGATTGATTGTTACCGCAGATCTGGAGCGGCTGCGGCTGGTTGGCGGTTCAAAGTCGTCGCTCCAGGTGGTGTTGGTGACCCCACACACTGCCGGGGGGGAATTCCTGTCGTCAAAGGTCGTCACGGCGTGATCCCCTTCATCGCCACCGGACAGCGGCTCGATCAGATACCTCTGCTCAGACGTCCGGAAGTAACCCCTGAAACACCAGGAAACCTGTTTCTTATTCGATTTCAGGAAAGCTACCATGCATTGAAGATAAAGACTTAAAGGAAGATATTGAGTAAGAACATGTTTTTATGAACCACACAGCTTCCCGTCTTCCAAGACCCGACCGGACAAAAAGACGTGGTGCAGGCACGAAGCATACTACCAATAGAAATACATTGCTTTTAAAATCGTTCTGTGTGACACGAAATAAATGCAAAAATCGTGTTGGTAAACACGAATCAATATATTTAATTAATTTCGTGACTATAATGAAATGCTGTGAGACTGGGACAGTGGTGCAGGAATGAGTCCTAAAACCTCAGAATGAGTCAGCGTTTTAGCACTTCCTGTCCCCTGGTCTGGAGGTCAATGGTTTTTTTAATGTGATTTTGGTTGTTAGCCTGAAATAAAGAATATAGAAAATAATCTCTGGTTCAAACCAACGTTTATGATTCTTACACGTTTAGTTCAGCAGGATAATCTCCACATATTAACACCACTTTATGATTTCTGAAGAAAAAAGCTATTGTTGGGCTTTAAAGGAACTACAGCACGGTCACATGACTTCACGTCACCACCGCTAAGCTAAAGGAGGCTAATGTTGGGCTATAAAGGAACTACAGCACGGTCACATGACTTCACGTCACCACCGCTAAGCTAAAGGAGGCTAATGTTGGGCTATAAAGGAACTACAGCACGGTCACATGACTTCACGTCACCACCGCTAAGCTAAAGGAGGCTAATGTTGGGCTATAAAGGAACTACAGCACGGTCACATGACTTCACGTCACAACCACTAAGTTAAAGGTGGCTAATGTTGGGCTTTATGACATTTAGTCGTCTCATTTAGACACTTGTTAGCAACCGCCGTTTTTAAATCCACCAGTGGGGTATTTACTGACGTATTTTATGTCGTAGAACAAAACGTTAAAATCTCTTCAGAGTCAGAAAACCACTGACTTCCAGGAAGTGATAAAATGCTAACTCGTGTCCGGGTTTTAGGACTCATTCCTGCTAAAAAGACACCAGAGCCTGTTTTAGATATTGTAACTACGCAAGGAATAAAACTTGAAGTGGTTACCTGTTACAAATACCTTGGTATCTGGCTTGATGATTGTCTCACTTTTAAACTTCATGTCAATAACCTGCTTAAAACACTGAGGGTTAGGCTAGGTTTCTTCTACAGGAACAAGTCCTGTTTCTCGCTTGAGGCCAGGAAAAGGCTCTGTGACCTTTTGACCTGTGCTGGACTATGGTGATCTGATGTATATGAATGCACCTGATTACCTGATCAAGTTAGATGCTGCGTATCACAGCGCACTGAGATTTGTGACAAACTGTAAAGCATTAACCCATCACTGTACCCTGTATGCAAGGGCTGGTTTGCTTTCACTAACTGTACGGAGGCTCAGTCACTGGTACATTTTCATCTACAAAGCCATGTTAGGGAAACGTCCATCTTATATCTGCTCCCTGATCTCACGGTGAATTGTCAGTGGCTACTGCCTGAGATCGCATGCTGTGGTTTTATTAAATGTGCCAACTACTAGGACTGTTTTAGGGAAGACAGCTTTTAGATGCGCAGCTCCTCTGTCCTGGAACAGTCTGCAAATTAAATGGAAACTGAGCAATTTGGTGCCACTAAATGTTTTTAAAGCAAGGATAGATGCTACTCAATCGGAAACGGTTGGAACCTGTAAATGTCACTAGCTATGTAAACTGTAGTCGCTGTAAATATGCTGTATGATATCCTTTTTGTTTTTCTGTTTATATGTATTCATGTGGAACCCTTGAAAAAGAGATCAATGATCTCAATGGGATTCACCTGCATAAATAAAGGTTTGAACTGAAATGAACTCCTGCACCACTCCATATACGAAACGTCTGAAAACTCACTTGAGTCCATCACATGTGCTGATGCTGACAGATGATTGGCTGTCGTCCAAAATGCTCCCGTGGTAGTAGCAGTGATCCTGATGAGAAGACATTGACATGATGACTGGTTTTAGAATGAGACATTTATTTTTCCTCTTCTTATGTACGGGGAACTGAAAGTCGCTGACAAAGCAAACACTTACGATGTCAGTGGGAGTTGTGGTGACTCGAGCCCCGTCTTCTTGGTAAATAGTCTCCGTGTAGTCTTGGGGAAATAATTCACTGAGGAGGAAACGAGATAAAACTTAAACTGTGGTCAAGCTATTGAGTTATCGAGTGTTAGGATCTGTGAAATCAAAAGAAATGTTATATTTGAAACTAAGCAGTGGAAAGTATAGTACCATTTTGAGGTACTTTACTTGAATCTTTTCCTTTCATGTCACTTTCTACTTATTCTCCACAATATGTTGGAGCGAGTTATTACTTTTCACATGATTAGCTACTTTGAAATGTTGATTTTTACAATGCAAACATGTTCAAATGTGACTTTAAAGGCAATTTATTTGACATTTCTCCAAGTTATTTTTATTTTATTGCAATAGATAACATGGTTCCAACTTCAGAAATATAAAGATTTATGTATTTCCTTTGAGGTTTAGACTGTTGTTTTGATCTTCATCGTCGTGAAATTGCCCTTTTTAGGCTCTGGATATATTTTTGAATGGAATTATTCACTATTTTTACAAAACAATTAATCAATTATAAGAGACAATAATGATAGTCTAAGGCAGGGGTGTCAAACTCAAGGCCCGGGGGCCAAATCCGGCCCGCGACCTAATTTGATGAGCTTGCAAAGAATATAATATACAATTGGTGTAATTGTTGAATATTTTCTTTCAATTATTTGCCCTAGACTTCTGCTTTCAGACGTAGTTATTTAGGAAGATATTACCAGATGCAGGGACAACAATGTAATATAATACATTATTTAATATATATTATATATTTACATATGTATATTTATATAAATTACAACCGGCCCTTTGAGTGCAACCATAATGCTGATGCAGAAATTGAGTTTGACCCCCCTGGTCTAAGGACATAATATCTACCAGTATAACAGTCACAGAGGACATATTTCTACATTGCCTACTATTTGAGGGAGGCTGTGGCTCAGTGGTCTAGTGCGCTGAACTTTGAATCAGGGGAGCACAGGTTCAAACACCACTGCAGTCAGCATGTCCTTGTGTCCCTGGGCAAGACACTTCACCCCAAATTGCTCCGTTGCCCATAGTATTGAATGTATGTTAGTCGCTTTGGATACAAGCGTCTAACAAGTGACATGTAATGTATTTATACTTATGATTGTAACTCACAGTTCATACGTTTACGTAAGAAACATTCTCAGTTGCAGACTAAATATTGTATTCAGTGTGGAATCAGCACTAAAATAAGTATCTTATTATATAATTAAAGAACTGTGTACTTTCTCCACCTCTGAAAATACAACAGAACATATATGTTGCACATGGGTATTAAAGTAAGTGTCTTTCTGAGAATGCTGACACTTGATTAAATCTAAAGTAATAGCCTTGCCTTCAGTTTGTCAAACAGGAAGCCAAAGACACAGAAAACACAAATCGTGTGAATAATAAGAGGAGAAGTAAAACCAGGAACTCCTTTAGACAGACTTCCTTTAGACTTATCATGATTTTCTCAGGCTTTAAGATTAAGTCAATACTTTATTCTGACAGCTCGTGCTCAACTAGCGTACATGCAGTAACGACATTTACTAAGGTGGTTAGCTGAGGATTACATTACATGTTACTTGTTAGACGCTGCAGTGGGGTTTGAACCTGTGACCCCCTGATCCCATCGCACTAGTCCACTGCGCCACACGCCTCTCCGTATATTATACAGTACGGTGGCCTTAAAGGTCATAACACAAAAGCATTTTTTTTAAAAAGAGATTGGTGTCCAAAATGTCTTCTTTTGCTTTTTTGTGATATTTTTGTGTGTTTTGTGAAATATTTGAGTGTTTTTTAAATGTGTTTGAGTTTTTAGATAGTTTTCAGAATTGTGGAAATGTTTTAGTGTTTGTAAAATATGTTTTTTTTACCTTCAGGGCCACCGTATGATTACCTGAAATGTCGGCTTTAGTACCATGATGTATTTGTCTTTTGAAACATGTGAAATAATAACTTACTTATTTTTTTCTAGGTGCATCTCAATGTCTCTTCCTCCCACCGTCATTGCATACTTTATACTCTCCGGCCTGAGATGCTGCAAAGAATAAAGTCATATTATTATTTACATGTCATTTACGTAGCTTGTGCATTCAAGTAGAGAAGTCTCTGTGACACTAAGATAAGAAATAAGGAAGAACGTACGTCTGTGTCTCTTTTTCTGACAGCGTGAAGTCGGACAGGTCGGACCACCTCGTAGTCCTTCACCTCCTCAAAGTCACGACCATGGCTGTCTGTGGGGATACAACACATTACTTTTAATTGACCAATCACAACAGAGCCGGCCAGCTAACCAATCAGAGCAGACTGGGCTCTGTTTTCAGACAGAGGGTGAAAAGAGGTCAGGCAGCACAGAGAGTATGAGAGAAATACAGAGCTTTTTGAACATTAAAGCATGGAGACATGTAGAGACACTACATACTGATATAGACCTGAACATCAGCAGGAGAGGACTCTTTAAAGTAGAGACACTACATACTGATATACACCTGAACATCAGCAGGAGAGGACTCTTTAAAGTAGAGACACTACATACTGATATACACCTGAACATCAACAGGAGAGGACTCTTTAAAGTAGAGACACGACATACTGATATACACCTGAACATCAGCAGGAGAGGACTCTTTAAAGTAGAGACACTACATACTGATATACACCTGAACATCAGCAGGAGAGGACTCTTTAAAGTAGAGACACTACATACTGATATACACCTGAACATCAGCAGGAGAGGACTCTTTAAGTAGAGACACTACATACTGATATACACCTGAACATCAGCAGGAGAGGACTCTTTAAAGTAGAGACACTACATACTGATATACACCTGAACATCAGCAGGAGAGGACTCTTTAAAGTAGAGACACGACATACTGATATACACCTGAACATCAGCAGGAGAGGACTCTTTAAAGTAGAGACACTACATACTGATATACACCTGAACATCAGCAGGAGAGGACTCTTTAAAGTAGAGACACTACATACTGATATACACCTGAACATCAGCAGGAAAGGACTCTTTAAAGTAGAGACACTACATACTGATATACACCTGAACATCAGCAGGAGAGGACTCTTTAAAGTAGATACACTACATACTGATATACACCTGAACATCAGCAGGAGAGGACTCTTTAAAGTAGAGACACTACATACTGATATAGACCTGAACATCATCAGGAGAGGACTCTTTAAAGTAGAGACACTACATACTGATATACACCTGAACATCAGCAGGAGAGGACTCTTTAAAGTAGAGACACTACATACTGATATACACCTGAACATCAGCAGGAGAGGACTCTTTAAAGTAGAGACACTACATACTGATATACACCTGAACATCAGCAGGAGAGGACTCTTTAAAGTAGAGACACTACATACTGATATACACCTGAACATCAGCAGGAGAGGACTCTTTAAAGTAGAGACACTACATACTGATATACACCTGAACATCAGCAGGAGAGGACTCTTTAAAGTAGAGACACTACATACTGATATACACCTGAACATCAGCAGGAGAGGACTCTTTAAAGTAGAGACACTACATACTGATATACACCTGAACATCAGCAGGAGAGGACTCTTTAAAGTAGAGACACTACATACTGATATACACCTGAACATCAGCAGGAGAGGACTCTTTAAAGTAGAGACACTACATACTGATATACACCTGAACATCAGCAGGAGAGGACTCTTTAAAGTAGAGACACTACATACTGACATACACCTGAACATCAGCAGGAGAGGACTCTTTAAAGTAGAGACACTACATACTGATATACACCTGAACATCAGCAGGAGAGGACTCTTTAAAGTAGAGACACTACATACTGATATACACCTGAACATCAGCAGGAGAGGACTCTTTAAAGTAGAGACACTACATACTGATATACACCTGAACATCAGCAGGAGAGAACTCTTTAAAGTAGAGACACTACATACTGATATACACCTGAACATCAGCAGGAGAGAACTCTTTAAAGTAGAGACACTACATACTGATATACACCTGAACATCAGCAGGAGATGACTCTTTAAAGCAGAGGCACTACATACTGATATACACCTGAACATCAGCAGGAGAGGACTCTTTAAAGTAGAGACACTAAATACTGATATACACCTGGACATGAGAATAATAGTGCCTCTTTAAATGTGTTCATCACAGCCTTGTTTCTGGTGTGACCAATCACAGGAAGTGAATCATTTGTGCCATTCGATTAGTTACAAATATGCATTTGGTTTCAGTGGTTTTAACACCACCTCTGTCATATCAACTGTCATTTCCAGATATGAATAAGAAGATTGATTCCATTAATGTTTGATGGAAGTCCGTATTTTATTACTTCCTGTCCCCTGGTCTGAGAGTCAATTGTTTTCAGAATGTGTTTTTGCTTGTTATTGTGAAATAAGGTCTGTGGTTATCACAAGCTGAAGAGATTTTACCGGGTTTTTTTACGACATAAAATACGTCAGTTAATACCCCACTGGTGGATTAAGAAACATTAGCCACCTTTAGCTTAGCGGTGGTGACGTGAAGTCATGTGACCGTGCTGTAGTTCCTTTATAGCCAACATTAGCTTTTTACTTAAAAAATCAGAGCGTAATGTTAATATGTGGAGATATCTTGTAAACAAGAGAACAATAGTTTGCCAAAGAGATCATTTTCTGCAATACTCCAACATCCAATGGAGACATCCCATTGAACCAGGGAGATGCTGCCTTCAACACAGAAACACAACATCCCTTCTTAAGCTGTATGCCCTGGTGATTTTCTGCCTTTAGCTCCTACACTTGTGTGACCAACCTTCAAGGTAATTATGGGATATTCTGTTGACTCTGCTGACCAAACCATGGCTCATGATTACGAAAAGTGTGTACACATCAACACAGCTCTCTGTGATGGGAACCTGTTACCAGTGAAGGAGTTCTTTGATAACTTTATCAGCAGGAACACTGAAGGCTTTGTGAGCTTTAATGTCTCACTAAACAAGTTAAACACACTCTTTAAACCACAGCCTGCGGGGGTTTCATTTTAAGGTCTTATATCTTCCTTTTGTATGCTTGGTTTGATGTTCGTTCACAAATATATTAGTTCACTTGTGTTTTCCCTCAGGAAAGTATTTAAAGGGGGCCTATTATGCTATTTATTTATCTCGTTACCCTCTGTCTGAAACCAGAGCCCAGTCTGCTCTGATTGGTTAGCTGGCCGGCTCTCTTGTGATTGGTCAACCAGCTTAGAGATGTCCCGCCCCTTAGCCTAGTACAATGTGTTGGAGCGCTAGCCAATAGAAACGCAAGCTGTACATAGTGATGTCACTATGTACAGGAAGTAAACAAAGGAGTCAATGGAAACATTTCAGGCAGGGAGGAGTGAGTGGAGGGAACACAGGGATTGTTGCCTTTGCAGACCATTTACATGCACGAAAACTGTACCACACTACAGGAGAGGGAAAACCACAAAAAGTAATGTAATCCTTTTTTTTTTTTTACAATAATATAGTTTAGAGCAGCGGTTCCCAACCTTTTCCAACTCAGGGCCCACTTAAGAATCTAAAAAAAAATTGTGGCCCACATTCAACCATAAACAATACAGAGGTTAAATAAAGTTCTCAGAGTACTTTTTATTTTTAATTAGAAAAGGAGCTGGCTTTCAGTAACACAGACATTAGTATTACACGGTTAAATTGAATACTCGATTCTGATTGGTCAATTCAGAACATGTGACACGTTGTTAATCCAGTAGAACAGACCGCTGTGTCACGCCCTGGCTCAAGGACGGACAAAGGAAGGAGACCACACATGATTCATCCAATTGAAGTGCATTTATTTAAAGAAACTAAATTAACTATGAAGTCAGTTAATCAGTAATGTGTGTGTGTGGGTGTGTGAACATGCATCAGTATATAATGAAAGAACAAACCAACCAAGGTCCAGTAGAGCCAAGCAACCCAAGAGGAGAGAAAGACTGACTGCTCAGGCACCCATACTTGTAGCTGAGCAGTCAACCCAAATCAGGTGTCAGCAATCTCTCCTGATTTGGGGAGTGGCTAACCAGGGACCTGAGTCTAAGGCCTAGGGGCCGTCACAGCTGTCAAAGACTGTAATGACCGTTGCTAAGGAGGATCAAGAAAGAAAAGGAAAACAGATCTTAATATTTACTAAATGTTTCCACACAAATCATAATGTTTTGCAAATGATTTAGTGGCCCACTTGCAATGCCTTCACGGACCACTAAGGGGCCGCGGCCCACAGGTTGGGAACCACTGGTTTAGAGTAATATTCCACTGTAACTGTCAGATTACGTCAAACTGTCTATTTCTTAAAAAGACCGTGTGAAAATATCACGACTACGTGCTTCAGTTTTGTTGTTCCTGATTTTTGAAATGTTGAAATGTGCTTTCCTAATAAGCTTGTTGACGTCCTCCAGCTCATCTGTCTTTACTAATCCCGGTGTTTCCCTGTTAGCAAACCAGCCGGAGAGGAAATGACTAACTTCCCTGAGTCATGGTCACCTGTCGGCAGGTGGACCGGACGCTCTGTTATGATACCACGCTGTGTCACAATAAAGGCATTTCCTGTTGAGTCTTTACTTGCTTATGAGACGTTATTAGACACTGTGTTTACAAAGTAAAGACAGAACAACGATATTATAAATTACAGGATTTAAAACCAAGTACTTTCAGAGGTAGGTATACTATGATCTTTAAATACGTCATTACCAGTAGACAGGCTAAATCAGAATGAGCTTCAAGTATGTAAAGTATTCATCAAGCACAATGTCTCTTTTTACAGTATGACGTTGGGTCTTTTCCATATTGTCAGTTTAAGACACTTGATATAATACTTGCATGTATTGTGTGAAATATGAGTACTATGGTGGTCAATAGAGTAAATAGATCCTATTTGACTCCAAAATGTGGTGGAGTAGAAGTATAACGTTGCATATAATGTGAAGTTAAGTACAAGTATGTGTCAATTAAAGTACGGTAGTTGAGGAAGAAGTACTACATTCTGAATATACACATATTACTGTCAACTGCGCTCTACTACTAGGCACATTTGAGCATTTCTAAATCACATGTTGTCTAAAAGAAACCGTTATTATTATACTCGATAAGTGCAAGGCAAGGCAATTTTATTTATATAGCACTTTTCTCCGCATGGCGATTCAAGTGCTTTACAGATTAAAAGCAAACCACATTTAAGAACAAATACATGAGTAAAAAGGCATTAAGTGTAATTAAACATGTTTTCAATATGTTTCTGTGGCCTTGTCTTTAAGGCTTGTAAGAGTCTCCACATTCACAGTTTATTATCCTCCATACGGAACAAACCCCAGCAGCCTTCTTTTAAACCCTTTTCTGTTTTGCTGCTGCCTTCTATTAATCAAATAGCTAAAACATCACACACTTCCCTTTCATTCTTGGATTTTAAACCTGTCTGTCTCAACATGTTTTATCACTGTGTCCTAATGCTTCTTTAGTTTTCTGTAAAGCTCCTTGAGTTGAGCCTTATTCTTTAAATGTGCTTTAAAAAAGGAACTTCCTTTGCATTTAAGGTTTTGAAGAACACACACACACACACACACACACACACATACACACACAGTTTAGTTATTAATCAGCTGTGCAGAGAGCAGGTAACAGGAGACTCACCTGAGGTCTGCAGCGTGGCGTTCAGGAGCAGCGAGGCGTTCAGGAGCAGGATCCCCAGCAGAGGAGTTAGCGTCGTCATGGTCTGAGGCTGAAACAGAGAGGAGGAGGATCTGATCTGTCTTTATCTGCAACCCACCTGCAGACCACACCTTCCTGTCACACACACACACACACGCACACACACACACACACACACTGCTTCACAGCATTCACAGCATTCACACACCCGCCTGCACACGCCCCAGAGAATGCAGGAAGCACAGCCTGTGGGCAGAGTCTGAAACACTGCCTGAGGAGGAGCGGAGATACGGACGGCTCTGAGGTTTCATGATTTAGGTTCCTTAGAAGACGCCGCATGAAAGAGGAATTAGCTTTAAACACGGAAATCCTTGTTTTTCGACTTAAACATGTTTGATTCCTCGGTAAAGTTGGGTTTTTAAATACAATTTATTTAATCTGAAGAGTATTTAAAAATAATTGTATAACCATTTT
The DNA here is from genome assembly GCF_902827175.1 of Gymnodraco acuticeps. Lineage (NCBI taxonomy): Eukaryota > Metazoa > Chordata > Actinopteri > Perciformes > Bathydraconidae > Gymnodraco > Gymnodraco acuticeps. Next base: position 18,423 of record NW_022991602.1, read on the forward strand.
TATTTATTTATTATTTTAATCAGATATTAATAATTTGATTGTATATATTTGTATTTATATTATTTATAGTAAACAAAAAAACATAATAATTACATATTTATTTTTGTACAATATACACATTTTAATGTAACTTCTTCTTCTTGTGTTATATTATTTATTTTTTAAATAATCACATGTTTATTGTTGTTGTATATTGTACAATATACACATTATATTTATTTTATAAAATATATATTCTTTTTTTTTATATATAATGTTTATTTTATTGCATTTTCTTTTACTTTAAACCAAACCGTTGTCATGACTCATGAAAAATGAAATTAGCTAACAAATGTATTTATCTATTTACTTAAACATAGTCCTTTTGGGATAACATTTCTCAAGGTAAAAAGCATTTAAATTATATTTGTATTTGTAATTTATTCACGTAGGACTTTATGGAATCGACTCAATTTTAGAGAAATGTACAATTCAAAAAATATTCAGAAAAGTCAATGATGCATTTGTTGATTGCGCCGACTTATTGGATGACAACATTCACCACAAATATGTCTCATTTCTATAAATATGTTCTACTTCCTGTTTGTGCAGGAAGCGGCACCCTGTGGTTGGAGCCCAAAATACTCCGTCACACATTAAGATGCACGTTTAGGACTTTAGTTAAAAACATGCATTGAAGTTATTACCCCCCAGCAGTGGCGGCTGGTGGAAAATATTTTTGGTGGGGCTATGGAAATGGTGACCAAACCATACTAGGGCGGTCCGGAAGACATTTTTGAGAAATTACCCCTTAAATTATGACTTCTGGTGATGTTAGGGGGGGGGGGGGGGGGACGACGACAAATTGAGGCTTAAAAATATGAGATAATCCATAATCTTCAGTGTGGTTAGCTATGAATCTTCCAAAACTGTGCAACAGTACAGTCAGCCCACACAAACTGCAGAACACTGGTGCTTTGGGAACACTCAAGTGATTTAATTCCCATTTAAAATCAGGAGACTAAATACGAACATTATGTGTGTGTGTGTGTGTGTGTGTGTGTGTGTGTGTGTGTGTGTGTGTGTGTGTGTGTGTGATACTTGCCAACCCTCCCGATTTTCGCGGGACACTCCCGCATTTCTCCCGATTTCTGACAAAATCCGATTTACTCACGACTGTTTCCACTCTGACTTTAATACAGCTACACCATTGTTTGGTTTCCATGGTAGCGCGTCTCTTTAGCGCGCACAACTCAAAGTTTGAGAGGGTGAGGAAGATAGTCACAGCAAACAGAACAAGAATCGACAACTCGACCCTCTGCTCACTCCTTTCCTGTAAAACACAGGTCCAGCCCACACATTGGCTCCATGGCGCTACAGGCATTGCCCTTACATCTACAATAAGAATGTAAATATTAATCTACAGCTCCGGCGATCCACTAGCACCGGAGTCTCCACCTGCAGACGCATCCATCCTCGAACAACTACTGTAGCGTCACCTTGGATACGAGTACAAACAACTCACACACACACAGGCCAGGGCGCTGACAGGGCGCCCTTTGAGCATCAGATCTGACGACGCCGATTGGAAATTATGTTTCGGCGGCATAGTATACAGATAGCAACAGTCAGCTTGTTGGCTGCTGCTGCTCTGGCTGAGGGCTCCTTTCTTACCGCCCGGACGAGAGAGGGTAATGATACACGCTGCGGCCAGGCAGCAAACATGTGACTTATCAGTAACTTTAGACATCGTAAAACAATTTTAAACGAGATTTTATTGTAGATTATACATTTTACTGATACCAACTAGGCCTATATAATATTTACCTTGTTCATTAAAAATAAAAATAAATTAAAAAAATTTTTTTTTAAATATATGTTTTTATTTATTTTTATTTTTTAATAGTTAACCTGTTAAGCCCCGAGCCTTTTTTTCAGGTGTCAGACTCCAAAATGACAAATGACCATATCTTCACTTCTAAAAGGGGTAAATTAATAATCTTTTTTCTCAAAGCAATGATGCACCTGTGAGTTGGATGTAGAAAAGTCAGAATCAATATAGAATTGTTTTATTTTAAAGTAAATTCAGATTGAACACAGTAAAAAAAATTAAATGATAGTGTCCATCCTAAAAAAAACACTACTTATAGTGCAAACCACCCTTGGATGATGGGATAGTAGACAATAAGCTTTAGGAATCCAAACTATAACATATAATAAGTACCCTGTATCAAGATTGATGCAAAGCAAGTGATATTTGACCTTTTTAGAGAGATTTAGCAACAAAAACACCTCTGGGGTCATTTGGGTGGATTTTCGGTCGATTTTGATGATTGACACCTCTTTTGAACCGCTAGAGCCAATAGAATCGAGGGGAGGTTCCTAAAATCCATCTAAACATTACCTTTGAGGAGTGAGAGATATGCACACGCAGGCCAGCAGGGGCAATCAGGCTTAACAGGTTCAATCTCAATCTCTACATGTATGGCAGCCCTTCCATTACCCTGTCTGTTGAATTCCAGTAGTAGTTTATAGAATAACATAAAATAAATATGCATTTGACTGAAACGCATACAGGTAGGTGCACACACACAAATGAGTTCATCGATTTTAATCTATTTCTTATTTCATTTATTTACATTTTTTTACATTTAAAAAGTAATAATATTATTTTGTTTTATTATTTTTGAGGAATATAAACATTGGATTCATGCTTTTGACTCTTTAAAGCACACATGTCAAACTCAAGGCCCGCAGGATCATTTCTAATTCCTATTAGATCTGGCCCGCCGGTATATTGCACGCACACCTTCACTCCATCCTGAGGGTCTCCTCCGCTCAGAGCCTGAGCCCAAACATTGAACTTGCACCCAAGATGAGATGCCAAGTATCTGAGCTAGCATCACAGAGCAGCACACTGAGTTCAATGGATGCTTCCTTCTGCACTTTCTCTCAGGACAACAGGGCATGTTTGGTTTTCTCTTTGAGGGGAATAGTTTTATTGAAGCTGTTGTTGGCCTGTGGGAAAATGTAATCATAAGAAATGACTCTGGAAAAGCTGCAGATAGAGCCATAAGACTCGACTCGTACCCATTTAATTTTGGCCCACTGTGAATTTGAGTTTGACACACTGCTTTATTTAGATAGCTAAAACCTTGTTAATGGTCATTAACTGGTTTCTGGTCTGTGTAGTTAATTCACTCGTTTTTTTTATTATTTATTTGTATAATGTAAAAAGTAATAATATTAATTAAGTTTATTATTTTTGAGAAATATATGTATACGATTTAGTTTTTCTTAGACACAAAAATAAATATACAAATGCATTCCCCCTCCTTTAATAAAATGAGTACAAAAGTAAATAAATAGAAAGAATAGAAAGATTTATAAAAGTAATAAATAGCAATAATACAGTTAAAAGGCATTACTTAAAAAAAGATGTCATATTAAAATAAATACCCTTCATTAAGATGTCAGTACCTTTTTAATGGTCAACAATTGGTTTCTGGTCGTTGTAATTAATTAATAATTAATTTGTAAATATATATATATTTTAATGATAGTAAAAATACATTTATCGTTTTTCTGTATAGGATTTATTTTATTTGACACAATTAGAAATCTTCAAATGTATACACCTTTATTTAGATAATAATACTTTCTTAATGCTCAACAATTGGTTAATATTCTGTATGTATATATATATATATATGATTACAAGACAATGCATATGAATGTAATTGTATTCTCTGATAAAGTAACATAAGTCAAGTTAATCGAATGTTTACTAACGATGGTCATAATAAAGTTGGTTACAGATGATGTGATATTTTAATAGTCATTGTCCTACCTGGTTGCAGAATCAGATTTGATCCACTTCTTCTTCTTTGGTTGCATGAAAGCCATAAATCATCGTATCATCATCTCCTCTTCATCACTCGTCATCCTCACAGCCTCACAGCCTCGCTCTGCAGTGAGTCGTTTCTCCCACAGTCCCTGAACGCAGCAGAGACAGAGGGACGAGGACAATAAGACCAATGTGCTGCGACCTCACCCCGACCGGACACTTCAGGACAGAGAGGATGGGGGGAGGGGAGGGGGGGTCACACTTTGACACAGAGACTTTTAACCGCCTTAAGAACGAGGCCAGAGTACAGCCGTGTCTCTCTCAAGCTTTCATAGAGACACTAATGCATGCTTTTCTTTCTCAGTGTGTTCTATCACCATCCCTGATGGTTTCTTATGGCCTTAAATTCATAATTATTCACTGCAGTTCCTCCATATCTTTCTCATTCATCGAGGACACGACCTGCCTGAACAAAGCCTCACTGTGAGCGCGGTGACTCGGCGTCCTGAAGTTTACTCCGGGTGAAACACGACTTATCCACCAGTTCAGAAACCATCACACAGTGGACTGAAAGCATCGGGATTCATGTTCAAATGCATGAGTTATCGGCTGCTGTGATCAAGTGTCCATACTCTGTTCAAACTATAGAATGTATGAAGTATGGACATTGTCTCCATGATGTTAGACAAACGTTTCTGAGGAGCCTTTGTGAGGTCAAAGAGCCGCCAGCAGTCTGTGCAATGCGCGAAGTGGTGGGAGGTCTGGAGACGTGAGGCAGAGCAGACACTAAACTGGCAGAAGTAGTTATGAATGGAGAAAATAGCGTTTTTTTAAACCAGCCTGTAAACATGAATTATCTTCTGCTATTCACAGCATGCAGGAATATATAGAGTTTTTCTCCATTTCCGACTTTTTTCTCAATTTCCGACTTATTTATAGATTCAGAATTGTTTCTCAAATGTTGAAACCCCTCAGTTAATGATATAGAGCGGTGCCACTTCCTCCGATTCACACACAGCGACAGAATTAATGTTATATTCTACATCAGTGAGCAAATGGCGGCCCTCAGATTAATTAATGTAATGTTTCTTTGTGTTGTACTTGTAGTACTGATACCGTCCACTAGACTAGACTACGTTGCGAGCTGCGTACATGGGGAAACCCTCACAAGAAACACCGGCTGTTGTTTTGCCTGCTGTGACGTTAAGTTACCGCTTGTGTATTTATGCCTTTACAAACTTACAAGTTGTTTTTATCATCTGAATTTAGCGAAACAAGTTTAAAACCAAGACTTTGTTTATTTGAAATCAGATGAAAACAAACTGTCCCGGACCCTGCCGTGTTATCTATGATTACTACACTTTTCATTCATAATTTCAGCGGGAGGGGGGGGGGGGGGGGGGACAGCTGAGTGCGGGTGGACATTCCCCTTATTGTGGACTAAGGGGAATGCAGAGACTGGCTGCAAGTGTCTTAGGTTCAAGTTAACTAATGTCTGGGTTAGTGTTCATGACTTCATGTTTATGTCACCTTAATGGTTCATCTCAATGCACACACATTTTCCGTGCTTTCCAATAGTTTAAAATAGTTTTATTCGACTGTTTAATAACCTGTTCGATACAAACATGACACTTGTAAACATTACATTAAAAAAACGAATTTGTTGAGTGAGCTTATTAGAGGGTGTTCCCTGAACGATTGTAAAATCTCCATGAAGATGTCAGACTTAGTATATGTGTTAATAATTACATACAATACATGGAATGTGTGTGTGTGTGTGTGTGTGTGTGTGTGTGTGTGTATGTGTGCGTGTGTATGTGTGTGTGTATGCGTGTGTGTGTGTGTGTGTTCCAAGTGAATCTGCGGCCCCCTGGTGGCCAGTACATGCATTGTGTGCCCCCACCACCATCCAAGTTGCCCATCTCTCGTCTCCATGTATGATTTCACAACCAGAGGTCCTTCATTTTATTTATATAATTGTAGATGTGGAGGATCTTTTCTCTCCAGTGGAAGCTTTAGGAATAAATGATTTAAAAAGAGTTCATAAAGTTAATCACCACGACACTTGGTCACTGTAAAAAGCCTTTGCATGTAATTAATCTGACACTTTAAGACTGCCATGAAAATATGAATATTCATTAATGTACTATGAATAAATGTGCTGGAGCCATCATTCTGAATGCAGGGTATCTTTAATGTCTCAAACGTTGTCTCATCCTTGTGTTAATATTCAGAATGATTGTAAAGTATATTTTGTGGCAAAGAAGAACGAAAACCACCACTGCACCTCCTCCATTGCTCAACACCCAAAGAGTGTAACCTGGTGCAGGTGCAAAGTGCTGCTGTGCAACATGTCTCATGAAGAAGAGAAACCCACCGGTGGCCCCCGCAGGATCCACGGCATCCGCCTGGATCCATCTTCTTCTTCTTTACAGACGTGCTCCAGCATTTGGACGACCTGTGGTGTAACTGGTTTATCTTTTTAACGTACACACATCTATTGCACGTCTGTCCGTCTGGAGAGGGTTCCTCTATTTGATTATATTACTTTCTTTTGTCTTCCTGTATTTTTCAGAGAGGTTTAATATATTGTATTTTATTGTTATCATCATACCTTTCTCACCTTCTTGTGTCCCTTGAACTGTTATAGTGTTCCTTTGTGCTGCCTGTCTGCAAACTGTTTTGTTTTTGTTCATTTGAGAAGTTTAACCTCAGCTGTAAAAAGTCAATTCACTCTTTTGCCAAAATAAGATACTCAGAACTTTCTTTTCTTTTTCATTTATTTGATTAACAACAAGTCACCAGAAAATAAAATCACACTGAGCTGAACACAAACTTATACGACTGGTCCCTGATCAACTCAAACACTGAAATACATCAGCTGCCTCCTGACCAAACATTAAAGGAACAGTTTGACATATCTCTGAGGAATCCTCCAGCTCTGTCTTTAAGGGTTAACCTGCTAACAACCATCTGAGAAGCCTTCACTGTTTGGGAGAAAGGAACACTTAGCAGGAAGGTCTGCATAGCTAAGCATATTCATCATCATCATCATCATGACCATCATCATCATCTTCATCATCATGTTGTTCTACAGTCACAGAGACCTTCACTGGTAACACCTGAAGTGGGCGCACATCCCAATTGCTAATGAATGGAAACATCCTCTGAGTGAAAGTGTGTGTGAAGGTGTGTATGTGTGTGTTCGTGTCAGGATCAGAGAACGACAGCTGTCCTCTGTTCCAGTCCAGACTCACTCTGACCCTCTGGAGCTTCTTCTGCAGGAGGAGAGGAGTTTCTGGAGCTGATGGTGACCGTGCTGAGTATTCACCTTCATAATAATCTATTCTCCATAATCCAGACTCTATGTCTCCCTTCCTCTGGACAGACTCTGCTAACACACCCAGTTCCCAGCCTGTATTGTCTCCAACCTGGACCTCCCAGCTGTGAGTCCCTGAGTCAAAGCCCTCAGAGCCCAGGACTGAGCAGTCATCAAACCTCTCTGGATTATCAGGAAGTTCTGTTCCTCTCTCCCTCCTCTCCCTCCTCTCCTCTCGCTCCTCTCTCTCCCCACTCTCCCTCCTCTCCTCCTCTTCCTCCTCTCCTCCTCTTCCTCCTCTTCCTCCTCTCGCTCCTCCTCCTCTCCTCTCCTCCTCTTCCTCCTCTTCCTCCTCTCGGTCCTCTTCTTCTCTCACACTGGTCAGATCTTCAGACAGGATGAGTCGTGGATGAGCAGTGTTTGAGTCCAGGATGAGAGGAGAGTAGGACACCATGTCCTTCATCTTGCTCCAGATGTTGAAGCTGAGGTTGCCCAGGTGTTTGGCCTGGTCTATCAGAGCTCCTGAGGGCAGCTGTGGGTCCTCCAGCAGGGGGCGCTGCAGCCTCTCCACTGCAGCCTTGTAGTTGTGCAGGAAGGAGACGTCTTCAGCTCTCAGCTCCTCCTCTGTGTCTCTGACTGTGTGTGAAAGAGCTGCTATCTCTCTGCTCACAGCCTCCATCTTCCTCTCCAGCACCCTCCTCTTCTGCTCCTCTTCCTCCCTCAGTGCAGCCATCCTGGCCTCCTCTTCCTCTTCTAGAAACTGGTGAAGCTTCTTGAACTGCTTCTTAATCTGCGTCTCTGTGCGTCGGGCCTGGACCTTCAGGTGTCCTGCTGTTTGATCAAACTTCACTTTAACTTCTTTAAAAGTCTCTAACTTCTCCTTTAAGGGCTGCAGAGTTTCCTGAAGCTCCTTCCTGTGTTGTCGTGCAGCTTCATCGATGGGTCTGAATCTGTGGTTGCTGTGTTTCTCTGAATCTCTGCAGACGACACACACTGGCTGCTGATGGTCCAGACAGAAGAGTTTGAGTTTCTCAGAGTGCAGACTGCAGAGAGCCTCTGGAGGTCTCTGACCTCTCTCCTGTAGGAAACTCTCACACAGGTTCTTCAACACCAGGTTACAGGGAGGTTCATAATCTGAAGGTCTCTTACAAAGTGGACACTCCTTGATGACTTTCTCCGTCCACCAGGTCTGCAGACAGGCTCTACAGAAGCTGTGGCTGCAGGACAGGACCACAGGATCTTTAAAGATGTCATGGCAGACAGTACAGCAGAAATCTTCCTCTAATCTGGAAGCCATGTTGTCTCTGAGTGAAGCAGAAAACTCAGCAGCAGCCGCTCCCTGTTCCCTGAGACTTACTTTCACTTTGAGTCTTTGTTCTGGTGAAACTCTCAGCGTGTGGATTCAGCAGCTGCTTGAAGTGGAAGGTGTTCCAGTATTCCCTCCTGTGGACGTCCTCTCAGTGGAAGAGGTGTGTTTGGTGTGAAGTTGAATCTTATAGTCCGTGTGTGTGACTGTGTGTGTGTGTGTGTGTGTGTGTGTGTGTGTGTGTGTCGTCTCAACGAGGCAGAGTAACAGCCTGTTTCCTGGTTAGTCACATGCGAGTCAGGTGATAGGTGGAGCTTCATCATGATAGTTTATCAGCTTGAGTTTCATTCAAAAAGCATGAGTCATGTGTGTTTCCTCATTACATCGTGGAAGGCTGGTTTATTATTTATATAGCACTTTTCAACACAATGCAATTCAAAGTGCTTTACAAAAATGAAAGACATTAAGAAATAGTGCAGCAGAAACATAATGTATGTAGTGTCTCTACTTTAAAGAGTCCTCTCCTGCTGATGTTCAGGTGTATATCAGTATGTAGTGTCTCTACTTTAAAGAGTCCTCTCCTGCTGATGTTCAGGTGTATATCAGTATGTAGTGTCTCTACTTTAAAGAGTCCTCTCATGCTGATGTTCAGGTGTATATCAGTATGTAGTGTCTCTACTTTAAAGAGTCCTCTCCTGCTGATGTTCAGGTGTATATCAGTATGTAGTGTCTCTACTTTAAAGAGTCCTCTCATGGTGATGTTCAGGTGTATATCAGTATGTAGTGTCTCTACTTTAAAGAGTCCTCTCCTGCTGATGTTCAGGTGTATATCAGTATGTAGCGTCTCTACTTTAAAGAGTCCTCTCATGCTGATGTTCAGGTGTATATCAGTATGTAGTGTCTCTACTTTAAAGAGTCCTCTCCTGCTGATGTTCAGGTGTATATCAGTATGTAGCGTCTCTACTTTAAAGAGTCCTCTCCTGCTGACGTTCAGGTGTATATCAGTATGTAGTGTCTCTACTTTAAAGAGTTCTCTCCTGCTGATGTTCAGGTGTATATCAGTATGTAGTGTCTCTACTTTAAAGAGTCCTCTCCTAGTAAAAGTAGAAATACTCAGGTCTTGTTCTTCAGTAAAAGTAGAAGTACTCAGATCTTGTACTTGAGTAAAAGTAGAAGTACTCAGATCTTGTACTTGAGTAAAAGTAGAAGTACTCAGATCATGTACTTGAGTAAAAGTAGAAGCACCAGAGTGTAGGAATACTCTGTTACAGTAAAAGTCCTGCATTCAAAATGTTCCTCAAGTGAAAGTAGAAAAGTATTCTCATCAAAATATAGTGAAAGTAGCGACAGTGAAAGTAGTCGTTGTGCAGATTGGTCCATTTCAGAATAATATATATGATATGTTTTATAATGATTGATCATGAAAGTGTTCTCAAAGCTGGTGAAGGTGCAGCTAGTCTGAATGGCTTTGTATACTGCAGGGTAGCTGGTGGATTTACTCCAGGTGGAGCTAAAGTCTGATTGAACACTTGATTAGATTTCACATCATTCATCCACATCTGTGAAGTAACTAAAGGTATTAAATACATGTAGTGGAGCAAAAGTACACCATGTACCTCTGAACAGTAGTGGAGTAGAAGTACAAAGTAACATAACATGGAAATACTCATGTAAAGTACAAGTACCACAACATTTCACTTCAGTAAATCTACTTAGTTACTTACCACCACCACAAGTAAAAAAAAGTTATTAAACAAACAGTAAAAAGTACAAAAACTTGCTTCTGAAATGTGGTACAAGCACCTAAGAATGTACCGTAGGCCTACTTGTGAACATGTACTTTATTACACTCCACCACTGGAGGTCGGACATGTTTGGACACATACTGACAAAGTTAACTCTTTGAGCTGGACCGTCCTCTGGCTGAGGAGTTAGCGTGACTGTGCTCTGTGCAGAAGTGTGACTTTAATGAGTGCAAACACAGGAAGTACATCAGACCTTCATCACACACACACACACACACACACACACACACACACACACACACACACACACACACACACACACACACACACACACACACACACACACACACACACACACACACACACACACAACACACACACACACACACACACACACACACACACACACACACACACACACACACCACACACACACACACACACACCACACACACACACACACACACACACACACACACACACACACACACACACACACACACACACACACACACACACACCCACACACACCACAACACCACACACCACACACACCCACCACACACACACATCACATCAGGGCTGTGGAACACAATCAGATGCATCTATCCAGGCGTGTTGGCTATGAATTGCAAAAGGGAATATTGATATTTAAAAGAGAGGTGCAGGAATAAGTCCTAAACCCTGAAATGAGTCACTAGCATCAGCAGTTGATCCCTTTCGGGCCCCTGGTCCGGAAGTCAATGGTTTTCTGAATGTGTTTTTGGTTGTTATCCTGAAATGAGGTCTGTGGTTAACACAAGCTGAAGAGATTTTAAGATTTTGTTCTACCCCATAAAATACATCAGTAAATACGCCACTGGTGGATTTAAAAACAGAGGCTGCTAACAAGAGTCTAGATGAGACGACTAAACGTCGTCACGCCCAACATTAGCCACCTTTAGCTTAGCGTGGTGACGTGAAGTCATGTGACCGTGCTGTAGTTCCTTTATAGCCCAACATTAGCCACCTTTAGCTTAGCGGTGGAGACGTGAAGTCATGTGACCGTGCTGTAGTTCCTTTATAGCCCAACTTTAGCCACCTTTAGCTTAGCGGTGGAGACGTGAAGTCATGTGACCGTGCTGTAGTTCCTTTATAGCCCAACATTAGCCACCTTTAGCTTAGCGGTGGTGACGTGAAGTCATGTGACCGTGCTGTAGTTCCTTTATAGCCCACCATTAGCCACCTTTAGCTTAGCGGTGGAGACGTGAAGTCATGTGACCGTGCTGTAGTTCCTTTATAGCCCAACATTAGCCACCTTTAGCTTAGCGGTGGTGACGTGAAGTCATGTGACCGTGCTGTAGTTCCTTTATAGCCCAACATAAGCCACCTTTAGCTTAGCGGTTGTGACGTGAAGTCATGTGACCGTGCTGTAGTTCCTTTATAGCCCAACATTAGCCACCTTTAGCTTAGCGATGGTGAAGTCATGGGACCGTGCTGTAGTTCCTTTATAGCCCAACATTAGCCACCTTTAGCTTAGCGGTGGAGACGTGAAGTCATGTGACCGTGCTGTAGTTCCTTTATAGCCCAACATTAGCCACCTTTAGCTTAGCGGTGGTGACGTGAAGTCATGTGACCGTGCTGTAGTTCCTTTATAGCCCAACATTAGCCACCTTTAGCTTAGCGGTGGAGACGTGAAGTCATGTGACCGTGCTGTGGTTCCTTTATAGCCCAACATTAGCCACCTTTAGCTTAGCGGTGGTGACGTGAAGTCATGTGACCGTGCTGTAGTTCCTTTATAGCCCAACATTAGCCACCTTTAGCTTAGCGGTAGTGACGTGAAGTCATGTGACCGTGCTGTAGTTCCTTTATAGCCCAACATTAGCCACCTTTAGCTTAGCGGTAGAGACGTGAAGTCATGTGACCGTGCTGTAGTTCCTTTATAGCCCAACATTAGCCACCTTTAGCTTAGCGGTGGAGACGTGAAGTCATGTGACCGTGCTGTAGTTCCTTTATAGCCCAACATTAGCCACCTTTAGCTTAGCGGTGGTGACGTGAAGTCATGTGACCGTGCTGTAGTTCCTTTATAGCCCAACATTAGCCACCTTTAGCTTAGCGGTGGTGAAGTCATGTGACCATGCTGTAGTTCTTTTATAGCCCAACATTAGCCACCTTTAGCTTAGCGGTGGTGAAGTCATGTGACCGTGCAGTAGTTCCTTTATAGTCCAACATTAGCCACCTTTAGCTTAGCGGTGGTGACTGAAAAGTCATGTGACCGTGCTGTAGTTCCTTTATAGCCCAACATTAGCCACCTTTAGCTTAGCGGTGGTGACGTGAAGTCATGTGACCGTGCTGTAGTTCCTTTATAGCCCAACATTAGCCACCTTTAGCTTAGCGGTGGTGACGTGAAGCCATGTGACCGTGCTGTAGTTCCTTTATAGCCCAACATTAGCCACCTTTAGCTTAGCGGTGGAGACGTGAAGTCATGTGACCGTGCTGTAGTTCCTTTATAGCCCAACATTAGCCACCTTTAGCTTAGCGGTGGTGACGTGAAGTCATGTGACCGTGCTGTAGTTCTTTTATAGCCCATCATTAGCCACCTTTAGCTTAGCGGTGGTGACGTGAAGTCATCTGACCGTGCTGTAGTTCCTTTATAGCCCAACATTAGCCACCTTTAGCTTAGCGGTGGTGAAGTCATGTGACCGTGCTGTAGTTCCTTTATAGCCCAACATTAGCCACCTTTAGCTTAGCGGTGGTGAAGTCATGTGACCGTGCTGTAGTTCCTTTATAGCCCAACATTAGCCACCTTTAGCTTAGCGGTGGTGACTGAAAAGTCATGTGACCGTGCTGTAGTTCCTTTATAGCCCAACATTAGCCACCTTTAGCTTAGCGGTGGTGACGTGAAGTCATGTGACCGTGCTGTAGTTCCTTTATAGCCCAACATTAGCCACCTTTAGCTTAGCGGTGGTGACGTGAAGTCATGTGACCGTGCTGTAGTTCCTTTATAGCCCAAAATTAGCCACCTTTAGCTTAGCGGTGGAGACGTGAAGTCATGTGACCGTGCTGTAGTTGCTTTATAGCCCAACATTAGCCACCTTTAGCTTAGCGGTGGTGACGTGAAGTCATGTGACCGTGCTGTAGTTCTTTTATAGCCCATCATTAGCCACCTTTAGCTTAGCGGTGGTGACGTGAAGTCATGTGACCGTGCTGTAGTTCCTTTATAGCCCAACATTAGCCACCTTTAGCTTAGCGGTGGAGACGTGAAGTCATGTGACCGTGTTGTAGTTCCTTTATAGCCCAACATTAGCCACCTTTAGCTTAGCGGTGGAGACGTGAAGTCATGTGACCGTGCTGTAGTTCCTTTATAGCCCAACATTAGCCACCTTTAGCTTAGCGGTGGTGACGTGAAGTCATGTGACCGTGCTGTAGTTCCTTTATAGCCCAACATTAGCCACCTTTAGCTTAGCGGTGGAGACGTGAAGTCATGTGACCGTGCTGTAGTTCCTTTATAGCCCAACATTAGCCACCTTTAGCTTAGCGGTGGTGACGTGAAGTCATGTGACCGTGCTGTAGTTCCTTTATAGCCCCACATTAGCCACCTTTAGCTTAGCGGTGGTGACGTGAAGTCATGTGACCGTGCTGTAGTTCCTTTATAGCCCAACATTAGCCACCTTTAGCTTAGCGGTGGAGACGTGAAGTAATGTGACCGTGCCGTAGTTCCTTTATATCCCAACATTAGCCACCTTTAGCTTAGCGGTGGTGACGTGAAGCCTGGATCCATCTTCTTCTTCTTTACAGACACATGCATGTTCCAGCATTTGGAGGACCTGTGGTGTACATGGTTTATCTTTTTAACGTACACACATCTATTGCACGTCTGTCCGTCTGGAGAGGGTTCCTCTATTTTATTATATTACTTTCTTTTGTCTTCCTGTATTTTTCAGAGAGGTTTAATATATTGTATTTTATTGTTATCATCATACCTTTCTCACCTTCTTGTGTCCCTTGAACTGTTATAGTGTTCCTTTGTGCTGCCTGTCTGCAAACTGTTTTGTTTTTGTTCATTTGAGAAGTTTAACCTCAGCTGTAAAAAGTCAATTCACTCTTTTGCCAAAAAAAGATACTCAGAACTATCTTTTCTTTTTCATTTATTTTATTAACAACAAGTCACCAGAAAATAAAATCACACTGAGCTGAACACAAACTTATACGACTGGTCCCTGATAAACTCAAACACTGAAATACATCAGCTGCCTCCTGACCAAACATTAAAGGAACAGTTTGACATATCTCTGAGGAATCCTCCAGCTCTGTCTTTAAGGGTTAACCTGCTAACAAACATCTGAGAAGCCTTCACTGTTTGGGAGAAAGGAACACTTAGCAGGAAGGTCTGCATAGCTAAGCATATTCATCATCTTCATCATCATCATCATCATCATCATCATCATCATCATCATCATCATCATCATCTTCATCATCATGTTGTTCTACAGTCACAGAGACCTTCACTGGTAACACCTGAAGTGGGCGCACATCCCAATTGCTAATGAATGGAAACATCCTCTGAGTGAAAGTGTGTGTGAAGGTGTGTATGTGTGTGTTCGTGTCAGGATCAGAGAACGACAGCTGTCCTCTGTTCCAGTCCAGACTCACTCTGACCCTCTGGAGCTTCTTCTGCAGGAGGAGAGGAGTTTCTGGACCTGATGGTGACCATGCTGAGTATTCACCTTCATAATAATCTATTCTCCATAATCCAGACTCTATGTCTCCCTTCCTCTGGACAGACTTTGCGAACACACCCAGTTCCCAGCTTGTATTGTCTCCAACCTGGACCTCCCAGCTGTGAGTCCCTGAGTCAAAGCCCTCAGAGCCCAGGACTGAGCAGTCATCAAACCTCTCTGGATTATCAGGAAGTTCCTGTTCCTCCTCTTCGTCCTCTCGCTCCTCTTCCTCCTCTTCCTCCTCTTCCTCCTCTCGCTCCTCTCCCTCTCTTCCTCCTCTCGCTCCTCTCCCTCCTCTTCCTCCTCTTTCCTCCTCTCGGTCCTCTTCTTCTCTCACACTGGTCAGATCTTCAGACAGGATGAGTCGTGGATCAGCAGTGTTTGGGTCCAGGATG